>NC_057802.1:16740778-16761023 GCF_018294505.1 Triticum aestivum | reverse complement strand
TGGTTTAGGCATGGAAGGCAGAAAAGGTGAATCCAAAACAGGCACGTACGTGTGTTTTCTGAAGTCATGGGTGTGCACTCTCTGGATGCACAAACGTATGGCGGCAGAGGCATGGGTCCGACTACTCGGTTACAGAACCACGTTCGTGAAGTCACGTGGGTGTGGCATTACGGGGCACGTAAGAGTCTGGGCGAGTGACACGTGAGGCACGTGGGTGCATGTACGTGTAGGCACAGAAATGAAGGCACCACGTTTGCGAAGTCACGTGGTTGTGCTGAAGTGGAGCCTTTCTACAGGCATGTGGATGCAGGGACACGAGGCATGGAAGTGCAGGTTCTACAGGCACGTTGACGCAGGCATAGGAGGCCAGTGTCGTGTGAGGCGCGTGGATGTATGCAGCGGAGGCATGGAAATGAAGCCAACACATGCATGGACATGCTGCTTCTCGAAGCACGGATATCAACCCTGTGGATGTAGTACAAGAGTGCGTTGGGAGAGGCATGTGTTAGACTGCTCGGTTAAAGAGGCATGGTTGTGAAGTCTCGGGAGCGACAAAGGCACGTTGGTTCAGGCATGGAAGGCAGAAAAGGTGAATCCAAAACAGGCACGTACGTGTGTTTTCTCAAGTCGTGGGTGTGGACTCTCTGGATGCACAAACGTATGGCGGCAGAGGCATGGGTCCAACTACTCGGTTACAGAACCACGTTCGCGAAGTCACGTGGGTGTGGCATTACGGGGCACGTAAGGGTCTGGGCGAGTGACACGTGAGGCACGTGGGTGCATGTACGTGTAGGCACAGAAACGAAGGCATCATGTTTGCGAAGTCACGCGTTAGTGCTTAAGTGGAGCCTTTCTACAGGCATGTGGATGCACGCACACGAGGCATGGAAGTGCAGGTTCCACAGGCACGTTGACGCGGGCACAGGAGGCCAGTGTCGTGTGAGGCGCATGGATGTAAGCAGCGGAGGCGCGGAAATGAAGCCAACGCAGGCACGGACATGCTCCTTCTCGAGGCACGGATATCAACCCTGTGGATGTAGTAGAAGAGTGTGTTGGGAGAGGCATGTGTTAGAATGCTCGGTTAAAGATGCATGGTTGTGAAGTCTTCGGAGCGACAAAGGCACGTTGGTTCAGGCATGGAAGGCAGAAAAGGTGAATCCAAAGCAGGCACGTACGTGTGTTTTCTCAAGTCACGGGTGTGCACTCTCTGGATGCCCAAACGTATGGCGGCAGAGGCATGGGTCCGACTACTCGGTTACAGAACCACGTTCGCGAAGTCACGTGGGTGTGGCATTACGGGGCACGTAAGGGTCTGGGCGAGTGACACGTGAGGCACGTGGGTGCATGTACGTGTAGGCACAGAAACGAAGGCATCATGTTTGCGAAGTCACGCGTTAGTGCTGAAGTGGAGCCTTTCTACAGGCATGTGGATGCACGCACACGAGGCACGGAAGTGCAGGTTCCACAGGCACGTTGACGCGGGCACAGGAGGCCAGTGTCGTGTGAGGCGCATGGATGTAAGCAGCGGAGGCGCGGAAATGAAGCCAACGCAGGCACGGACATGCTCCTTCTCGAGGCACGGATATCAACCCTGTGGATGTAGTAGAAGAGTGTGTTGGGAGAGGCATGTGTTAGAATGCTCGGTTAAAGATGCATGGTTGTGAAGTCTTCGGAGCGACAAAGGCACGTTGGTTCAGGCATGGAAGGCAGAAAAGGTGAATCCAAAGCAGGCACGTACGTGTGTTTTCTCAAGTCACGGGTGTGCACTCTCTGGATGCCCAAACGTATGGCGGCAGAGGCATGGGTCCGACTACTCGGTTACAGAACCACGTTCGCGAAGTCACGTGGGTGTGGCGTTACGGGGCATGTAAGAGTCTGGGAGAGTGACACGTGAGGCACGTGGGTGCATGTACGTGTAGGCACAGAAATGAAGGCACCACGTTTGCAAAGTCACGTGGTAGTGCTGAAGTGGAGCCTTTCTACAGGCATGTGGATGCAGGCACACGAGGCACGGTAGAGTAGGTTCTACAGACACGTTGACGCAGGCACAGGAGGCCAGTGTCGTGTGAGGCGTGTGGATGTAAGCAGCGGAGGCGCGGAAATGAAGCCAACGCAGGCACGGACATGCTGCTTCTCGAGGCACGGATATCAACCCTGTGGATGTAGTACAAGAGTGCGTTGGGAGAGGCATGTGTTGGAATGCTCGGTTAAAGAGGCATGGTTGTGAAGTCTCGGGAGCGGCAAAGGCACGTTGGTTCAGGCATGGAAGGCAGAAAAGTGGAATCCAAAACAGGCACGTACGTGTGTTTTCTCAAGTCACGGGGGTGCACTCTCTGGATGCACAAACGTATGGCGGCAGAGGCATGGGTCCGACTACTCGGTTACAGAACCACGTTCGTGAAGTCACGTGGGTGTGGCTTACGGGGCACGTAAGAGTCTGGGCGAGTGACACGTGAGGCACGTGGGTGCATGTACGTGTAGGCACGTTGGTTTAGGCATGGAAGGCAGAAAAGGTGAATCCAAAACAGGCACGTACGTGTGTTTTCTGAAGTCATGGGTGTGCACTCTCTGGATGCACAAACGTATGGCGGCAGAGGCATGGGTCCGACTACTCGGTTACAGAACCACGTTCGCGAAGTCACGTGGGTGTGGCATTACGGGGCACGTAAGAGTCTGGGCGAGTGACACGTGAGGCACGTGGGTGCATGTACGTGTAGGCACAGAAATGAAGGCACCACGTTTGCGAAGTCACGTGGTAGTGCTGAAGTGGAGCCTTTCTACAGGCATGTGGATGCAGGCACACGAGGCATGGAAGTGCAGGTTCTACAGGCACGTTGACGCAGGCATAGGAGGCCAGTGTCGTGTGAGGCGCGTGGATGTAAGCAGCGGAGGCATGGAAATGAAGCCAACACATGCATGGACATGCTGCTTCTCGAGGCACGGATATCAACCATGTGGATGTAGTACAAGAGTGCGTTGGGAGAGGTATGTGTTAGAATGCTCGGTTAAAGAGGCATGCTTGTGAAGTTTTGGGAGCGACAAAGGCACGTTTGTTCAGGCATGGAAGGCAGAAAAGGTGAATCCACAACAGGCACGTACGTGTGTTTTCTCAAGTCACGGGTGTGCACTCTCTGGATGCACAAACGTGTGGGGGCAGAGGCATGGGTCCGACTACTCGGTTACAGAACCACGTTCGTGAAGTCACGTGGGTGTGGCATTACGGGGCACGTAAGAGTCTGGGCGAGTGACACGTGAGGCACGTGGGTTCATGTACGTGTAGGCACAGAAATGAAGGCACCACATTTGTGAAGTGACGTGGTAGTGCTGAAGTGGAGCCTTTCTACGGGCATTGGATGCAGGCACACGAGGCACGGAAGTGCAGGTTCTACATGCACGTTGACGCAGGCACAGGAGGCCAGTGTCGTGTGAGGCACGTGGATGTAAGCAGCGGAGGCACGGAAATGAAGCCAACACAGGCACGGACATGCTGCCTGTGTTGTGAGGTTAGAGATGCACTGTTGTGACGTTTGTGAAGAGACATGGGCGTGGTACCGTCACCATGTAAGAGTCGCGGGGCGTGACATGTTAGGCACGTGGATGCGGTTACGAAAGGCACGGAGGTGAAGACCCAAGAGGCACAGAAGTGGGGTTTTTGTTGTTGCGAACAGCTATCAATCCTGTGGATGTTCAAAAGTGTGATACCAGAGGCATGCTTCCGAATACGCAGTTAGGGAGTCACGGTTGTGAAGCCTCTAGAGAGTCACGCGTGTTTGGCATCACGGGCATGGAGTGGTGTGGGGCTTTGAGAGGCATCACTGGCCCTTAACCCTCTGGATGCATGGTGGTGTGGTCGGAAAGGCTTGCTTGCTAATACTGAGGTAGGAAGGCACCATTGTGGATGCACAGGTGTGAGGTCTCTAACGGCGCGAGTGGGTGGCACCACATGCATTTGTTTGAATACTCATTTAGAGAGTCACGTTTGTACTCACGCCAGACTCATGTTGTAGGTTGGTGGCATTCGGCAGCACACGGTTTCAGAAAGGGGGAATGTTTGTGAAACATCAAAGTCACCGGGGGTCACGCGTGAGTAGTATGTAGAGTCACGACGTGTCGACGTGACGCACGTATGTCTAGGGACGGACTTGGGCCTTTATGGGGCATGGTCATCAACCGCCTGGATTGATAGTTGTGAAGTGTCTAGGGGCACCGGCTTGTGTTCGAATGCTTGGTTACTGAAGAATCAAGGAACTACATCAATAAAAATAGTCTGTTCCTTCACTATTACAGTATGATGTGCGGTTAAACCGTCTTCTGATGTTTCGATGGAGCTAGGCTCGTTCGCTTATCAACAACTTTTTATTCCGTGATGTCGTCGTAGATCTTTCTAATCTCATCGCCCATTTCGCTGGGTTCGATTGCATTCTGATCGCTAAATAGTAGCTTGCACAGTTGTTGTGCTTTCCATTGTTCCGTGCCATCCTATAAAAACTTCCCTGAAAAAAAAGGAGAAAACCACATCAGTATTAGGTCATGCAGTTGTATGATATCTAGCAGATTTATTGCGAGTTTTAAGCGAAAAGTTACGTCAAAATTATCTATCTCTTCGACGAAGTGGTTGCCATCAAAGAGATGCGCGAACCTTAGTACAGCAAACGGGGTTTCACCTTTGGAACGCCCTGTAAAAATTCAACATCCCATATAGTCTTTTCCTTTTCGAATTTTTCACCCAGTAATATTTCGTATACTTCTTTAAACCTGGGAACCTGGGAATTGCATTTTGTTTTTGTTTTAGAGAGACATGTAGTGTAATTTGTAAAACTAAAAGATGGCATTATTTACAATTCTTACCAGTTTGTCTTTATGGTAGTGGTATTTGTTATGCTCCTTTTCTTTGATGGCTTCGTTGTTTTCCATGTTAGCAATCTGCTTAATTAGTTTGCCATCATGCACGTGTCGATCACGCTGATTTTTCAGGTATTCTTGCTTCTTCAATTCTTCAAGAGAGGTTTCTTCAGGTTCGATGATTTGAAGCTTCCTTCTATATCTGTCGAGCACCAATAGTGTGTATCGGTCTTCCTTTTCAAATGGCAATGATACCTGTGGCACAAAAGTTTTATTGTTAGAGGAGAGTTTAGAATATAGTATTCTGTTTGAAATGCTTATTTTTATTTTGTTGTATGGAAAACGCTACTACCATTTTTGCTGTTTTGAGCTTCTCTGATTGACATTTCTTAAGGAACAAAGGAACCAGGACATCCTTTTCTCGTGTGAAATCAACTCTGAAGTTCTTCATAGATTTTCTTTTATCCTTTAAACCCAGAATGTGCTGCAGGCAACAAATAAAAAACGATAAAAACGAGTTAGAAAAAATAGATTGGTACCAAGAGATTAAACAACAGTTCGAAAAAGATGAGTTTATATGATCACTGTGTTTTTTTTAAATTTACCTCTGCAAAGCTTGAGCCTAATTATAATCTATGTCTTTTGTGTATAGTTTGGTTGCTGCTTTCCCATGCTTCTGCTAACTCATTGAGCACCTTCTTTTCCATTCCTTGACGTTTTTTCTTGTTTGCAGGCCCAAATATTTCCTTTAGCTTTGATCCAGTAAGAGTTGTGCTTTTTCTCTGTGGTTGATCTCTCGAGAATACTACTTTTCTGCTTACATACAGGGAAGTAGAAGAAATTTTTGTTGAGAAAGTCATTAACTAAGTAAGCTGATAAATAGGAATTTAAGGTTCTTTCCGGTTTCCTTTCTGATTTGTGTGATTGCTGCCTAACTTTAACTAATTTGAGGTGTAAAAGGAACCAAGTTACCTTTTGAATTCATCCTGCCATGTGTCACTCATGACTATGTTGTAGAGCTCGTTTTCCTTATCCACGTGTAGAAACGAATGCCGGCGTTGCGGGTATTTCTTGCTGCTCTCTGATTGATGCTTGGTTTTTTCGTCTCGCTCTGTCAAAGCAGATAAAAAATTATGGCTGTTGTTTCTAAAAGAAATATTTGAAGCTCTAGTAATGTTGACTAATGGTAAAAATGAAAATAGTTATATTACCTTTCATGGGTGAAAAAAGGTTTGTAGTCTCTGGTTTGTAAACTTTGAGTTTTCCAGGAAGTTGATGGTCCTTTATTTGGTTGGTTTTACCGAATATGAGTGTGTATACGTACTCCGGTTTCCATTCGGCATCGACCTTGCTGGGCTGCAGGCATGTGAAAATGTATGGTTTATAGTTACGTGTTGTTCACAATTGTTAATAAACTAATTACGGTAATAAAGAAATCAAGTTATTTGACGTGTATGTAGTGGTAACTTACATGAAAATCCTCTCTATCCTTGACCAGTTCTTTCCCATTATAGTATTTCGCAAATTGGGCCGTGAAGTGACTGCATTGTGTTCCTTCTTGCTTTGGTGTGCAGACCATGTGAGGCCTTTCTGCTATCCTTTCCCAGTCTGGTTCGTTCTTGTGTTTTAGTCCGTGGTGCTTGTTCATCAGCACGGACATCCTTCTCATCTGTTATTGCATTATGGTTTTGTTGTTTGGGTGCGGCATTGAGGAAAGTAAGAGTATCATACTATCATGAGGAAAAGAGGAAATCAATGTACAAAAAGTACGTACCAGTTCTTCTCGATGCACGTGGTGTTGACTCCAAGACAAATCGGCATAGTTTACGTAGTTCAGTGAGTCAAGGATGTCGATGCTATCTCTGTACTTCTTCAGTACATAGAGAGTGTAGTGGTTGTTTGTGTGATGAGGTATCATGATCTACGTTGAGAGAGGAGATCATTGTTGATGCAAAAATTGAATTTCATTTTATCGTTGAAGCTCAAAGAGAATAGGTCATGTGCTAAGTAATAATACTGAACTTACCATCTTCGAATGGAGGATGTCTTTACCTTCCACGAGGCGTTCAAATCCTTTTAGTGCTTCGTCCTCGTTGAATTTTCATAGCTCTCTGTTATCATAATTGAGACCGAGCACCAGCTTCAAGAAAGAGAGTGTGTGGTTTTAGTTAAATATTCTATCGTAGTAATGGCGGTGGTGTTTTTGTGGGTGAGGTATGCATACATTTGCGAAACCTGCAAGGAGTACAGTTGTGTCGTCTGGGTTGAATTGTTCTTGTTCTTTCCATTCCTCCAGTAACGCGTTTAGCATGGAGCCCTCCATCTGTGTTTCTTCTTTTCCTGCTTGTTCCATGAAGGATTTTGCTGAAATGCAGTCTTCTCGGTTTGAGCTTTTATATTTATATAGCACTTGTCTGCAAGGAGGGTTTGGAAGTAGGTGAGTGAATTGTTAGTTGGATGTTAGAGAATCTGTAGCTCTCTGTAATTGTTTCCATGGAACTAGGAGAATCTGCTTACCCTGCGCATTCTCTCTGTCCTTGTCGGCTCATCAGATATCTATAGAGTTGTATGGCCTTTTCTCTGTAAATGAAATCTCCTAGAACAAGTGATGCAACCTTGACTTTCCTAGGTTCCTTGCTTGGTCGTTTGAATGGCCTCTTAATTGAGATTATGTTTGCTGAGCTGATCTCTGATGATTGAATCGTTGAGGGTTTTGGGGATCTTGTCTGTACTCTTGCAAGATGCCTTGCCTTTTTCTTGTCGTGGCCTAACTGCGCCTGCTCATTAGGCTGCCTAGGTGTTGGTGATTCCTTTTGTGTGCTGTTGTTTTTGATGCTCGGTTCTACTGAGATTGCAGCATCGTGTTTCCTCTGTTCAAGTATCTTTTCTATTAAATCCTTCTCTTTCTGCTTCTTTTCTTCTTGTGCATGTTTCACCTCGGGTGATGTTCCTGGTTTGCGATCTTCGTCAACAGGGTTCTTGTTCTGTTTGGAAAGCTCTTGTTGGCTAGTTCGTACGCTCTTTGTCCTGTTATCACCTTCTAAAGTAGAGCCTGTTATGTCTTCTGTCTTTTTATTTGGGGGTGGTCTGTCTGGTTCTATCGGTGGATCTTTCTGTTCGTCTTCTTTTTGTAAATCAGTGTCTGGCTGCGCGTGTTGTTCCCTCTGTAAACCAGCATCTGTATGGGCTTGTTCTTCCGTGAGTGCTTCTTCAGACGCTTTGGTGGTATCCTTGATGCTCACATGATAATCTTCTTTCTCCTCATCGCTGCTTGTGTCATTAATGTCAATATCCTGTATCTCTTGAGCGCTCGTCCCAATGTGCTCGGGAGTTGGAGGAATCTCTTCTTGAATTATGTCACAATGTATTCGTTGCATTTCACTGTCTTCCATATCGACCTCAGAGTTCAGCATATCTGTTAAAATAAAAATAAAATTGGTGTGTCTCTGAAAATTATATAAGTAGAATTTTACTTTGTTGTGTTCAGAAAGAGAAACCTTTGGTGTAGTTGATTAATTACAGTGCGGCCGTATCTCTGTATTGGCTGATAATTTGATAGAGAATTTTCTTCCTCAACTCCGGGACTTGTTCTTCTGTTAGGTACACTGTTTCTCCACCGTCGGTGTAGTGCTTTGCGTTCATGAACATATAGAACGCACAGTCGAGTCTGCAGGTAGAAGGATGATTGGTTATTGTCGTTGTCCAAAGATGGTTGGGCAGCTTAGGCGAAGTTGTCCTAACGTCCTATGTTTTTTATGGATTGCATTAATAATTTAATTGTTACAGTGAGTAAGGAAAAGGAGAAAGGTTTGTAGTGCTTACGTTGCTCCCTGAAGTGGCACCTGCATTTTGACCTTTTCGAAATGGTCAATACTACTTGGAGACAGCTGGAGCAATTTGCTTACTTGCTTCCATATCCTCTTTACTCTGCTTGTTACTGTGTTGAAGTAATCCATTGTGCCTTGATATTCATCTGGTAAAGAGTCAAGGAGTTCAAAGCGCTCTTTTTTCATGATTATTGTAACAACGAAGTAGTGGCCCATAACTCCTTCTCGAACATGCCCGCCTATGCAAATTGGTAGAAAGAACTGCAAACTACAAAATAAATAAATAAGGGATCCTTCTTGGATTTAGTCATGATTTGTTGATCGTTAGATGGAATTGTTGTGCCTAGATTGTATTCCTTATCTGTAACATGAGATGTGCTTACTATGTCGAAATCTTGTAGTTGCTCTCCTTCTTCCAGATCAAGGAATCTTTTAAGCCTTTTAGGCATTGTCTTGTCTCTGACGTGTGCTTCGTATTTTTGAACTCCAATGGATCTTCGTGGTTGGCCGTGCGTATTGATGCCTGCTTTTTTTGTCACATGTGCGTAAAAGAGATTTGTAAATTCAAATGTACAGAAAGGTTGATTGATCGATAGAGTGATATTCATTGTTGAAACTTGAGGTTTACTTACGGTGTTGTATGTTGATTGAATCTTTCTCTTTGTGCCCCTGAATTGCTTTTTCAACATCTGTAGCATGACTGCCATGGTTTCGCTGCGCACTGCCTTTCCAGACTTGAAGCTTTCTGCCATGAGGCTCACCGTTACTGTTGACGTCTCTGTATTTATAAAAATCTCGTGCCTGCAACATATATATATATATTTACAGGTATACATGTAAAATGTTTAAGGGAGAAAATCATTGGAAGAATATAATTCGTTGGTTGTAACATGAACTTACCCTTTGTCCTTATTCACTGTCATGACGTTGTTGTACAGGCGTTCGATCCCTTCATCTTTTGTGCCTTCTTCGATGGCCAGGTTTTGTATGATCAATGGTTCACGTTCTATTTGAGTGCCGTCCTGGCTTACCGTCGTGTTTGTGGCGGCAACATCTTTTATAGCACAATGTTTCTTGTCTGATGGTGCGGCCTTTTTCTTGTTGTTGTCTGACTTTCTCTCTGGAATGTTTGCTGCATGGTCTTCCAATGCACCGTGGCCCTTTACTTCTTTGCTTGTGTCTGCGTGCGTGTCTTGTTGAGGTTTCTGCGTTATCGTGCAAAAGCGTGGTTAAAAAATAATTAAATATGCTCGTTATTTTCATTGTAGTTTAGTGTCCGTTCCCTAAGAAAAATACTCAAATGTTTAGTGTGTGTTTGAACGTTTTTTTGTAGCTTCACCTTTTCAGTCGTTTCCGCCGGTGCTGCCTCTTCGAGCTTTTCTTCTTTGAGTGGAGGTTTTTGGAGCTCCTCTGGATCTTTTTCGTTTTGTTCATCCGTGGTGTCGTCGTTTTTGTCTTGTGGCTGTTGAGACATAGAGGTAGGTAAATGAGATTGCATTTGTGTCTTTGTTCACTCAAATATCTAATTTCCTTCAAAGCAGGTTATCTCACTTCACCTTTTCAGTCTTTTGCGTCGACATTGGCATTCCTGTTATTTCTTGCTCGGACAGCGAAGGTTTTCTGGCTTGGTCTACGGCGGTTATGCTGTCCGTTGTTGGAAGAACATCTTCTGCTTGTTCCATTCCCTTGTGTTGTTGTGTTTGTTGGTCTTAAATATTGGTGCTCTCTTCTGTTTCTTGCATCTGTCGGAACGCAAAAAAGTAATTAAAATGTGTCTGTGTTTCTTTCTGGTGGGTGCATTTTTTATATGCTATAGAAAGAGGTTTTGTAGCTTGACCTCTACATTCAATCTCTCTTTTCCCGTTCCTGTCACTTCTTCTCTGTCTTCTGGAGTTTTTGTACATTGTCGAGCGGTAGCACCACTTTCTATCGCTTCTTGAGGCACATCTTCTGCTTCATTTGTTTTTTTCTTCTGTTCAATCAAAAAATGTAAATAAAGTTTGGACTTCATCTGTGCATGCATAACTTTTTTGTTTTAACGTTGCAGGAGCAGGTGCGTGTAGCTTTACCTCGTTGGTCTTCGATGCTGGTGGCATGTCTTCTCGGTTGTGTTTGTCACGTGAAGACTGCTCTTTGGTCGGCGTACTGGGTACCATTTTAGTCGCCATTTGCCCTTGTTTTTTGGTTTGTTCTGTTTGTACTCCTTGCTGTTCTTCGGCATGACCGTCTTTGTTTGTTTCCTGCGTTTCATGAAAAAGGAAAATCACGGTTCATTGCTTGTAATTCTTGTATTACTGTGACAGGTTGTGCTGGGCAGTACATTTCTTATAAATTTTGGAAAAATGGTTCTTGTTGAATTTTACCTTTGCGCCGGTGGTTGGGATATCCGTTTGTGCATCCACTTTTTCTTCGCTTTGTATACCAGCCTTGGGTGTGTCACCAGGTGCAGTGTCTGAGGCTTTCTCCCCTGTATCGGTCATCTGAAATGCTCTTGTGCTGAAGAGCTCTTCTATATCAACATTCTGTATTGCATGGGCATCCTCTTCTCTTTGGTGTGCTTGTAATACCTGATAGATGAAACAATATGAGTTGACGGTATTTGGGCTAAGTGGGTTTGGAAGTTTTACCACTTCTTTATTGTTTTCTTCTTGTTTTTGTGCCGTGTTGTTAACGGTCGATGCTAGATCAGCCTGTGCCTCGTTTGCGGGAGCGTTGATATGATACTTGTCCGGCTGAGTGTATATTTTGTTGCAGATTTGTCAGTTAACTCAAGACCGTTTCTAGTTTAGAGAGAAGAGACTTTTTAGAAAGAAGAGACTGATTTTTTTATACTCACGTCTTTGCTGCCTCCGATCCTGTTCGTCTCTGGTACTGCTCCTGTTGACGCTCTTGAGGGAGCATCATCTGTTGTTGGGTTGCTTGTTCTATTGCTTCCATCCTCTTGCTTGGTGTTCTTGACGACATGCTGCTGTTGGCCTTTATGTTTTGGTGGCGTTCTCTTGCCGTGTCCCTGACAGAATCGAAGACAGATTTTTTAAGTTCAAGTTTGAAAGCATCGCTTTCGAGTCACATGGATGATGTATTTGTTCTCATTTACCTGTTTCTCATCTTGATTCTCTACTTCTGCAGCTACTTTTCTACCTTGTTCTTGCTGTCCTTCGACACTTGATGTATTGGTTGATACGTGCTCCTTGCTTCGCTCTTTTTGCACCTTGTTATGTTCTTTTGTCTCCCTCTAGCTAATTCTCGAGGTCTGTGTTCTTGATTTTGTTATTCTTTTCTTCCTCTCATGTTTGTTTTGTTGGTCTTGTTCTTCCTTCTTCCTTTTTCTCCTCGCTCCTGGTTCTGCTGTGGCTGCGACTTCTTTCGTGTGGTTGCCATGTACAAGTGCAGCTGTGGCTCCTGCGTCTGCTCCATCCTGCAACTTCAGCGTCGTCTCTTCTGGTAAGCTCACTCTGCAAACAATGTCCTGAAATTTTCTAAGTTGTTCGAGAGAATCAATCAGGGCCGTTGTTTGTTGCACCACTGAGTTCTTCATGTTTTCATCTAATTCCTCCTCTTGTTCGCTGCATTGGTGTCCAGCCCTGGTCTTTATTCCCGGTATCTGTTTTGTTTCGTCGAGCACTTGTTTCAACGTTTCTTCTATCCTTCCGAATATTTCATATGATCCTGTGCTGGTGCCTGTGACTGGTTCCTTGCTTCCACTCGTGCTGACATGTGCTTCGTCCTGGCGCTTGGTTGGAGGTGGCAGTAGCTTCATCGTCTGCTGGTGCTCCTGTTGTTGTGCTGGTATCATCTGTATTGAATACGAAGGTGTTGTTGTGCTGGCATAGAAGATCCTCTCTGTTGTTCCTTTCCATGTCTGCATTGTTTCGGCAGAATGGAATTGGTTAGACTGGAAACCGTTTTTATAAGGGATAATGCATATATATTCAATAGGGCTATACCTTTATCTTGCCAAATTCATAGTCATCTGGTCGTGCTTTTCCGTCCCTTTTCATGTCTGCTCTAGCTATTTTCTTTAGGTCACTCTCTTTTAGGTGGTTTGCTCGCGGTAATGATGTCTTGTCCATTGTCTTTGCAATCTTGCGCATTTCTATTGTGTCGGTCGGCAGCAGCAGGGAGTCGAGGTACATTATTGCTGGTCCCTGTGCTAAACCATTGAGATGTTTTTTGTTCTTTTCTTCCTGAGGCAACAACATGTGCTTCTGCCATATCTTGGCTCCTTCCTTAATACTTTCGACAATTACCTCGCAGAAATCCATCTTTGCCATTTCTGGATAGTCCAAGTCCTTGACCATAATGGCTTGTTTGCTGAAGGTAGGGGAGGTTGTGTTGGGGAACGTAGCAGAAATTCAAAATTTTCTACGCATCACCAAGATCAATCTATGGAGTAATCTAGCAACGAGAGGGAAGGAGTGCATCTACATACCCTTGTAGATCGCGAGCGGAAGCGTTCAAGAGAACGGGGTTGATGGAGTCGTACTCGTCGTGATCCAAATCACCGATGATCCTAGCGCAGAACGGACGGCACCTCCGCGTTCAACACACGTACGGAGCAGCGACGTCTCCTCCTTCTTGATCCAGCAAGGGGGGAGGAGAGGTTGATGGAGATCCAGCAGCACGACGGTGTGGTGGTGGAAGTAGTGGGATTCCAACAGGGCTTCGCCAAGCGCTGCGGGAGGAGGGAGATGTGTCACGGGAGGGAGAGGGAGGCGCCAGGGCTTACGTATTGCTGCCCTCCCTCCCCCCCCCACTATATATAGGGCCAAGGGAGAGGGGGGCGCAGCCTTGGCCCTTCCTCCAAGGAAGGGTGCGGCCAGGGAGGAGTCCATCCTCCCCAAGGCACCTCGGAGGTGCCTTCCCCCTTTAGGACTCTCCCTTTCCCTTATCTCTTGGCGCATGGGCCTCTTGGGGCTGGTGCCCTTGGCCCATATAGGCCAAGGCGCACACCCCTACAGCCCATGTGCCCCCCCCCGGGGCTGATGGACCCCCTTGGTGGACCCCCGGACCCCTTTCGGCACTCCCGGTACAATACCGATAATGCGCGAAACTTTTCCGGCGACCAAAATAAGACTTCCCATATATAAATCTTTACCTCCGGACCATTCCGGAACTCCTCGTGACGTCCGGGATCTCATCCGGGACTCCGAACAACTTTCGGGTTACCGCATACTAATATCTCTACAACCCTAGCGTCACCGAACCTTAAGTGTGTAGACCCTACGGGTTCGGGAGACAGGCAGACATGACCGAGACGACTCTCCGGTCAATAACCAACAGCGGGATCTGGATACCCATGTTGGCTCCCACATGCTCCTCGATGATATCATCGGATGAACCACGATGTCGAGGATTCAATCAATCCCGTATACAATTCCTTTTGTCAACCGGTATGGTACTTTCCCGAGATTCGATCGTTGGTATCCCGATACCTTGTTCAATCTCGTTACCGGCAAGTCTCTTTACTCGTTCCGTAACACATCATCCCGTGATCAACTCCTTGGTCACATTGTGCACATTATGATGATGTCCTACCAAGTGGGCCCAGAGATACCTCTCCGTTTACACGGAGTGACAAATCCCAGTCTTGATTCGTGCCAACCCAACAGACACTTTCGGAGATACCTGTAGTGCACCTTTATAGCCACCCAGTTACGTTGTGACGTTTGGTACACCCAAAGCATTCCTACGGTATCCGGGAGTTGCACAATCTCATAGTCTAAGGAAATGATACTTGACATTAGAAAAGCTCTTAGCAAACGAACTACACGATCTTGTGTTAGGCTTAGGATTGGGTCTTGTCCATCACATCATTCTCCTAATGATGTGATCCCGTTATCAACGACATCCAATGTCCATGGTCAGGAAATCGTAACCATCTATTGATCAACAGGCTAGTCAACTAGAGGCTTACTAGGGACATGGTGTTGTCTATGTATCCACACATGTATCTGAGTTTCCTATCAACACAATTCTAGCATCGATAATAAACGATTATCATGAACAAGGAAATATAATAATAACCAATTTATTATTGCCTATAGGGCTTATTTCCAACAGTATCCCACTTGCACTAGAGTCAATAATCTAGTTCACATCACCATGGGATTAACACTCACAGGTCACATCACCATGTGACCAACATCCAAAGAGTTTACTAGAGTCAACAATCTAGTTCACATCACTATGTGATTAACACTCAATGAGTTCTGGTTTGATCATGTTATGCTTATGAGAGAGGTTATTAGTCAACGGGTCTGAACCTTTCAGATCCGTGTGTGCTTTACGAATATCTATGTCATCTTGTGGATGCTACCACGCGCTACTTGGAGCCATTTCAAATAACTGCTCTACTATACGAATCCGGTTTACTACTCAGAGTCATCCGGATTAGTGTCAAAGTTCGCATCGACGTAACCCTTTTCGATGAACTCCTTTTCACCTCCATAATCGAGAAAATTCCTTAGTCCACTAGATACTAAGGATAAGTTCGACCGCTGTCATGTGATCCATTCCTGGATCACTATTGTACCCCTTGACCAACTCATGGCAAGGCACACTTCATGTGCGGTACACAGCATAGCATACTGTAGAGCCTACGTCTAAAGCATAGGGGACGACCTTCGTCCTTTCTCTCTCTTCTGCTGTGGTCAGGTCTTGAGTCTTACTCAACACTCACACCTTGTAACACAGCCAAGAACTCCTTTGCTGGTCTATTTTGAACTCCTTCAAAATCTTGTCACGGTATGTATTCTTTGAAACTATCATCGGGCGTCTTGATCTATCTCTATAGATCTCGATGCCCAATATGTAAGCAGCTTTATCCAGGTCTTCCTTTGAAAAACTCCTTTCAAACAACCCTTTATGCTTTCCAAATTTTTTACATCATTTCGGATCAACAATATGTCATTCACATATACTTATCAGAAATGTTGTAGCGCTCCCACTCACTTTATTGTAAATACAAGTTTCTAACAAACTTTGTATAAACCCAAAAACTTTGATCACTCCATCAAAGCGTATATTCTGACTCCGAGATGCTTGCTCTAATCCATGGAAGGATCGCTGGAGCTAGAATACCTTTTAGCATCCTTAGGATGGACAAAACCTTTCTGATTGTATCACATACAACCTTTCCTTACGAAAACTGGTAAGGAAACTTGTTTTTTTTACATCCATCTGCCAGATTTCATAAATGCAGCTAATGCTAACATGATTCCGACGGACTTAAGCATCGCTACGGATGAGAAAATCTCATCGTAGTCAACTCCTTGAACTTGTGAAAATACTCTTTGCCACAAGTCGAGCTTCATAGACGGTAACATTACCGTCCATGTCCGTCTTCTTCTTAAAGATCCATTTATCTCAATGGCTTGCCGATCATCGGGCAAGTTCACCAAAGTCCATGCTTTGTTCTGATACATGGATCCTATCTCGGATTTCATGGCTTCTAACCATTTGTCGGAATATGGGCCCACCATCGCTTCTCCATAGTTCGTAGGTTCAGTATTGTCTAACAACATGATATCTAAGACAGGATCACGTACCACTCTGAAGTAGCATGCATCCTCGTCGTCCTACGAGGTTTGGTAGTGACTTGATCCGAAGTTTCATGATCACTATCATAAGCTTCCACTTCAATTGGTGTAGGTGCCACAGGAACAACTTCCTGTGCCCTGCTACACGCTAGTTGAAGTGACGGTTCAATAACCTTATCAAGTCTCCACCATCCTCCCACTCAATTCTTTCGAGAGAAACTTTTTCTCGAGAAAGGACCTGCTTACTTCCAGATCTGAAACAGGAGGTATACCCAACTATTTTGGGTATTCTATGAAGATGCATTTATCCGCTTTGGGTTCGAGCTTATCAGCCTGAAACTTTTTCACATAAGCGTCGCAGCCCCAAACTTTTAAGAAACGACAACTTAGGTTTCTCTAAATAGGGTCGTCTCAACGGAATTGCGTGGTGCCCCTTTTAAAGTGAATGCGGTTGTCTCTAATGCCTAACCCATAAACGATAGTGGTAATTCGATAAGAGACATCATGGTATGCACCATATCCAATAGGGTGCACTTATGATGTTTGGACACACCATCACACTGTGGTGTTCCAGGATGTATTAATTGTGAAACACTTTCCACAATGTCTTAATTGTGTGCCAAACTCGTAACTCAGATATCTCTATGATCATATCATAGACTTTTATCCTCTTGTCACGACGATCTTCAACTTCACTCTGAAATTACTTGAACCTTTCAATAATTCAGACTTGTGTTTCATCAAGTAAATATTCTCAGCATCTACTCAAATCATTTGTGAAGTAAGAACATATCGATATCCATTGCGTGCCTCAGCACTCATTGGACTGCACACATCAAATGTATTACTTCCAACAAGTTGCTCTCTTGTTCCATCTTACTGAAAATGAGGCCTTTCAGTCATCTTGCCCATGTGGTATGATTTGCATGTCTCAAGTGATTCAAAATCAAGTGAGTCCAAACGATCCATCTGCATGGAGTTTCTTCATGCATATATACCAATAGACATGGTTCGCATGTCTCAATCTTTTCAAAAACGAGTGAGTCCAAAGATCCATCTACATGGAGCTTCTTCATGCGTTCTATACCAATATGACTCAAATGGCAGTGCCACAAGTATGTGGTACTATCATTACTATTTTATATCTTTTGGCACGAACATGTGTATCACTGCGATCGAGATTCATTTTAGGTGCAAGACCATTGAAGGTATTATTCAAATAAACAGAGTAACCACTATTCTCCTTAAATGAATAACCGTATTGCGATAAACATAATCCAATCATGTTTATGCTCAACACCAAATAACAATTATTTAGGTTTAACACCAATCTCGATGGTAGAGGGAGCATGCGATGCTTGATCACATCAACCTTGGAAACACTTCCAACACATATCGTCATCTCATCTTTAGCTAGTCTCCGTTTATTCCGCAGCTTTTATTTCGAGTTACTAACACTTAGCAACCGAACCGGTATCTAATACCCTGGTGCTGCTAGGAGTACTAGTAAAGTACACATTCATATAATGTATATCCGATATACTTCTGTCGACCTTGCCTGCCTTCTCATCTACAGAGTATCTAGGGTAGTTCTGCTTCAGTGACCGTTCCCCTCATTACAGAAGCACTTAGTCTCGGGTTTGGGTTCAACCTTTGGGATTCTTCACTAGAGCAGCAAATGACTTGCTGTTTCATGAAGTATCCCTTTTTCCCTTGCCCTTCTAGAAACTAGTGGTTTTACTAACCATCAACAATTGATGCTCCTTCTTGATTTCTACTTTCGCGGTGTCAAACATCGCGAATAGCTCAAGGATCATCATATCTATCCCTGATATGTTATAGTTCATCACGAAGCTCTAATAGCTTGGTGGCAGTGACTATGGAGAACCATCACTATCTCATCTGGAAGATTAACTCCCACTCGATTCAAGCGATTGTGGTACTCAGACAATCTGAGCACATGCTCAACGATTGAGCTTTTCTCCCTTAGTTTGCAGGCTTAAGAAACTTATCAGAGGTCTCATACCTCTTGACGTGGGCATTAGTCTGAAATCCCAATTTCAGTCTTCGGAACATCTCACATGTTCTGCGACGTTTCAAAAACGTCTTTGGTGCCACAATTCTAAACCGTTAGCATTACGCACTGAACTATCACGTAGTCATCAAAACGTGTATGCCAGATGTTTCGCAACATCTACAGACGACGCTGAGGTTCAGCACACCGAGCGGTGCATTAAGGACATAAGCCTTCTGTGCAGCAATGAGGACAATCCTCAGTTTACGGACCCAGTCCGCATAATTGCTACTACCAACTTTCAACTAAATTTTCTCTAAGAACATATCTTAAACAGTAGAGCTAAAGCGTAAGCTATGACATAATTTGCAAAGACCTTTTGACTATGTTCATGATAATGAAGTTCATCTGATTATTTAATGAACTCCCACTCAGATAGACATCCCTCTAGTCATCTAAGTGATACATGATCCGAGTCAAACTAGGCCGTGTCCGATCATCACGTGAGACGGACTAGTCATCATTGGTGAACATCTCCATGTTGATCACATCTACTATACGACTCATGTTCGACCTTTCGATCTCTTGTGTTCCGAGGCCATGTCTATACATGCTAGGCTCGTCAAGTCAACCTAAGTGTTTCGCATGTGTTTCGAGGCCATGTCTGTACATGCTAGGCTCGTCAACACCCGTTGTATGCGAACGTTAGAATCTATCACACCCGATCATCACGTGGTGCTTCGAAACAATGAACCTTCGCAACGGTGCACAGTTAGGGGGAACACGTCTCTTGAAATTTTAGTGAGGGATCATCTTATTTATGCTACCGTCGTTCTAAGCAAATAAGATGTAAACATGATAAACATCACATGCAAATCATAAAGTGACGTGATATGGCCAATATCATCTTGCGCCTTTTGATCTCCATCTTCGAGGCGCGGCATGATCACCTTCGTCACCGGCATGACACCATGATCTCCATCATCATGATCTCCATCATTGTGTCTTCATGAACTTGTCTTGCCAACTATTACTTCTACTACTATGGCTAACGGTTAGCAATAAAGTAAAGTAATTACATGGCGTTTTCATTGACACGCAGGTCATACAATAAATTAAGACAACTCCTATGGCTCCTGCCGGTTGTCATACTCATCGACATGCAAGTCGTGAATCCTATTACAAGAACATGATAAATCTCATACATCACATATATCATTCATCACATCCTTTTGGCCATATCACATCACATAGCATACCCTGCAAAAACAAGTTAGACGTCCTCTAATTGTTGTTGCATGTTTTACGTGGCTGCTATGGGATTCTAGCAAGAACGTTTCTTACCTACGCAAAAGCCACAACATGATATGCCAATTTCTATTTACCCTTCATAAGGACCCTTTTCATCGAATCCGGTCCGACTAAAGTGGGAGAGACAGACACCCGCTAGCCACCTTATGCAACTAGTGCATGTCAGTCGGTGGAACCTGTCTCACGTAAGTGTACGTGTAAGGTCGGTCCGGGCCGCTTCATCCCACGATGCCGCCGAATCAAGATAAGACTAGTAACGGCAAGTAAATTGACAAAATCGACGCCCACAACTACTTTGTGTTCTACTCGTGCATAGAAACTACGCATAGACCTAGCCCATGATGCCACTGTTGGGGAACGTAGCAGAAATTCAAAATTTTCTACGCATCACCAAGATCAATCTATGGAGTAATCTAGCAACGAGAGGGAAGGAGTGCATCTACATACCCTTGTAGATCGCGAGCGGAAGCGTTCAAGAGAACGGGGTTGATGGAGTCGTACTCGTCGTGATCCAAATCACCGGATCCTAGCGTCGAACGGACGGCACCTCCGCATTCAACACACGTACGGAGCAGTGACGTCTCCTCCTTCTTGATCCAGCAAGGGGGGAGGAGAGGTTGATGGAGATCCAGCAGCACGACGGCGTGGTGGTGGAAGTAGCGGGATTCCAACAGGGCTTCGCCAAGCGCTGCGGGAGGAGGGAGATGTGT
>NC_057802.1:16725248-16740508 GCF_018294505.1 Triticum aestivum | reverse complement strand
CTTCCTCCAAGGAAGGGTGCGGCCAGGGAGGAGTCCATCCTCCCCAAGGCACCTCGGAGGTGCCTTCCCCCTGTAGGAATCTCCCTTTCCCTTATCTCTTGGCGCATGGGCCTCTTGGGGCAGGTGCCCTTGGCCCATATAGGCCAAGGCGCACACCCCTACAGCCCATGTGGCCCCCCGGGGCTGGTGGACCCCCGGACCCCTTTCGGCACTCCCGGTACAATACCGATAATGCGCGAACCTTTTTCGGCGACCAAAATAAGACTTCCCATATATAAATCTTTACCTCTGGACCATTCCGGAACTCCTCGTGACGTCCGGGATCTCATCCGGGACTCCGAACAACTTTCAGGTTACCGCATACTAATATCTCTACAACCCTAGCGTCACCGAACCTTAAGTGTGTAGACCCTACGGGTTCGGGAGACACGCAGACATGACCGAGACGACTCTTCGGTCAATAACCAACAGCGGGATCTGGATACCCATGTTGGCTCCCACATGCTCCTCGATGATCTCATCGGATGAACCACGATGTCGAGGATTCAATCAATCCCGTATACAATTCCCTTTGTCAACCGGTATGGTACTTGCCCGAGATTCGATCGTCGGTATCCCGATACCTTGTTCAATCGCGTTACCGGCAAGTCTCTTTACTCGTTCCGTAACACATCATCCCGTGATCAACTCCTTGGTCACATTGTGCACATTATGATGATGTCCTACTGATTGGGCCCAGAGATACCTCTCCGTTTACACGGAGTGAAAAATCCCAGTCTTGATTCGTGCCAACCCAACAGACACTTTCGGAGATACCTGTAGTGCACCTTTATAGCCACCCAGTTACGTTGTGATGTTTGGTACACCCAAAGCATTCCTACGGTATCCGGGAGTTGCACAATCTCATAGTCTAAGGAAATGATACTTGACATTAGAAAAGCTCTTAGCAAACGAACTACACGATCTTGTGCTAGGCTTAGGATTGGGTCTTGTCCATCACATCATTCTCCTAATGATGTGATCCCGTTATCAACGACATCCAATGTCCATGGTCAGGAAATCGTAACCATCTATTGATCAACGAGCTAGTCAACTAGAGGCTCACTAGGGACATGGTGTTGTCTATGTATCCACACATGTATCTGAGTTTCCTATCAATACAATTCTAGCATGGATAATAAACGATTATCATGAACAAGGAAATATAATAATAACCAATTTATTATTGCCTCTAGGGCATATTTCCAATAGGTTGTTCCACAGACAACATTGTGGAAAAAATAAGGAAAAATATTTTAACTGATTTCCTGTTTGATTGTTCGTCATCTACTTTCACCAATTTTTATAGTTCTTTAAACAGATCGTCGTGATGGAAATCCATTTTCTTGAGGCCAAGTTATGTGATCAGTTCTTTCATTGAAGTTGGGCTCTTCTCTAGCCTTTGTGCTGACCTTTCCGTGCCGTTTGGGTATCCAAACACCTTGTGTATAGCTTCCTTTGTAATCTTGATTTCTTTCAGCTGATCAGCATCACCGAATGTTATTGTCATGCTTTCTGTGTCCAGGTTGTCGTAGATGTGTGCTGCAAGCGGTTTGCAGATGGAGCGCTTTATTTGGCATTCCTCTATGCTTCCAAACCCGGCCGTCCTAACATCTTGCCGGTGACGTTCTTCTAGTAAGTTCCATGCTCTATTGACCTGATCAAATGCTGCTCCTACCTTGATTTCGCATTTTTCCTTAGTTGTTGTTGCCTCATGTTCATCATCCGTTCTTGCTGCCAATTCTTTTCCACTTGTGTTTATCCTCTTTGTCCGCTTCTGTCTTGGTTTTCTCTGTGTAGAAAAAGAGTGTTTTGTTATAGAGGATGGTTTGGTTTTCATGGGTGAAAAGCGGTAGGAAAAATCTGTAGAGATAATGTGTTTTACATCATTGTTGCTGTCCTCTGCGGCGCCACCGTTGTCCCCTGCGGCGTCATCACCCTCTGCACGAATGAGATCATCATCATGTTTTGTGCCATCGTCGTCGTCGGCAGCATCACGCTCTGACTCTTTGCTGGCATCATCCTCGTCTTCTTCCAACCGTTGTCTTTTGTTTGTCTTCTTGGTTTTAGTTAGTTCATTGTTGACCCCTGTAACTGCTGGCGGGAGCACCATTAGAGGTCTTGGCTGCTGCTGCTGCTGCAAGGTAGCACTGTCGCTGATGAGTTGAGTTTTGTCCTTTATCTTTTGTCTTTTTGTTCTAGGAGGAACAGCAGTCTTGGTTTCTGATGGCCTCTCTTTTTGTAGCTCCCTGCTCGAAGTTGGTGCTGGCACTTGCTCGGGTGCTTCGTTGTCCATGTTCCGCTTCGTTCTTTTTTCTGACGGGTCAGGAGAGATGAGTGGTTTTTCTGGATATGCACTATGAAGTTCAGACAAAATCGTTTCAATATCTCCTCCTGCACATCCGTCACCTGCACGATGATTATGTAACAAAAGGACTACGTAGCAAAATCGAAATAAATGGGATATAGTTTTAAAACCATGTCTTCCGCGACTGCACAAAAAGAATCTGAAACTTAATCTACATAGATTCATAAGATAGCCCTTTTCTTTCATTTCCTGAGCTAAAAAGGAGATCAATCCAT
The DNA here is from genome assembly GCF_018294505.1 of Triticum aestivum. Lineage (NCBI taxonomy): Eukaryota > Viridiplantae > Streptophyta > Magnoliopsida > Poales > Poaceae > Triticum > Triticum aestivum. The sequence continues at coordinate 16,737,886 of NC_057802.1, read as the reverse complement.
CGTTTTCTTGTTATATCAAGTCTTCCTCCTAACTCTTGGTTTGGCCAATGAGTGATGGAAATTAGGGTTAGGTGTGAGCAGTATGGCTGGTGTCAAGTCCATATCAGTGAGGGGAAGTCTTTTTTTATAGGGAAAAAACATTACAAATGATATTCTGTAAATATAATTGTAAGGTTTAGAGGGTAAGATAAAATATCCTCGAATGAATAATGGTACACATAGTGTGTGAAAAATTTCATCGAAGTGTAATTTCCCAAGATTGTGTGGACGTAAGTGGTTAACTTACTGCTGCTGCTGCATAGTTTTTGTTATATGGTTTGTATGAGCCTTTTATAGTACCTTGCTGCACGGCAGGCTGTTCTGCAGGTACCCTGTTTTCCTTATTACCATTCCTTGCTGCGTAAAAATGCCTAGGCGTTAGCAGCAGTAGAAGCAAAATTTAATTTCACAGCAAAAAGAGGAGATGCATCCCGTGGACAAAAAACGGCACTGCCGGAGAGGCATAGATTGTTTCACGCTATAAGCACACAGCTAGATCTATTATTGGAGCACGGATGTTGATATGAGAGAGGCACATAATTTGAAACAGATACAATCAACGGATATATAGAATCTCCTGTAAATAGCAGGTTTTGAATTTAAGGATGCTCTCATGGTTTGAATCTAGAGCGGTGTCCTAGATAGTTCTGGCATGCACAATACGTTTTAGGCAAATATCTTGCGAGCAGATTTCTGTGGCAGATAGTGGTAGCATCCTATTGCACGCGTGTCTACCTTATTTCAATTTTTCTAGAAAAGTCTAAACAGACTTTTTGGAAACGCGGTTTTGTGTGGCGGTTAGGGTTCATGTCCGTCACAAAGGGGGGAAATCACTTTGATCGAACTGTGGTAATGGAATGCAATGGATTAATATATTTTTTTACCTTCGATTGCTTGTGAGGGATTCATCGCATCCATCGGCTGCTTTTTCTCCTTGCTCTCTGTTGGTACCTCCGCCGCGAGCAGGGGTCGTCGCCGTCAGTCGCCGCCGCCGCCGGGAGAGGTTTTTGATGCTTTCGCGGGCACCAACCGACTCTCTGTATCTCGAAGTGGATGGCGGCTTGTGGGTGAGGCGAACGCGATTTGGATTTTTGGTTGGTCTGCTGGATTGGACAATGCGGGCGGAAGGAGAGAGGAGGGTGTTCGAGAGAGGGGAACTGGTGAAGTGTTCGAGATTTTTGGTGTGAATGCAAAATGAAGAAAGGAGTGGAGGGAGAGAGGGAAATGGTCCAACCGTCACGAATCTTCTACCGTCCGGTTTCACATCAAGATTGGTGTAACTTTCTGTGGGCTTCGATGGGCTTGTTTTTTTCCTTGCTTGCTCAACTGCGGGAGCGTTTTTTTATTTTAGTGTGGTGACATTGACGTGGGCATGGTTTGGTGTTACCCAGAGTCACGTTCGTGTCTGCACGTGTTGCAGACGTTTTCTATGACGTTCCACGATGAGGCGCATGGAAGTGAGGCCACCAGCGCTCACCCTCCTATGGAAATGGCGAAGCGTCTCGAATCTTCGACCGTCCGTTTGGGTGAAACTTTCTGTGTACTTCCATGAGCTTGTTTTTTGCTTGCCATCTTAACTGTTAGTCGGTGGGATGTTAGCATTTTTTGTGTGATCCACAGGGGCATGGCTTGGTGTTACTCAGAGTTACGTTCATGGTTCTTTGTGTTCCAAACGATTCCGCTCGCCAGTTCATTTGGAGAGGCATGGACATGAACTCATGGGAAGCATGTTAACGCATTGGTCATAGTCAAGTTACCACGGTTGTATGCTTTTGGTATTTCCAAATGATTCCGCTCGCTCATTCTCTTGGAGAGGAATGCACGTGAAAATGGCACGGGCAAGTATTGTTATTAGCCAGAGTCATGTTTGTCCATGCGTGTGTTACATGCATTTTCTCTGGCGAGTCACTGTGAGGTGCGTGGAAGTGAAGCCGAGTTGGCACTATGTTGCCAATGCAACAGGCACACTCCTGACGCTGTGTATGGAAATGTTTTCCTTGTCAACTCGTTCCTTTTTTGTGGAGAGTCGCGGTGGTGCGTTCCAGGGAGGCACTGTTTGTTATTAGAGAGAGTCACGTTTCATTGTTCTTTGTGTTCCAAACGATTCCGCTTGCCAGTTCATTTGGAGAGGCATGTACATGAACTCATGGGAAGCATGTTAACGCATTGGTCAGAGTCAAGTTACCACGGTTGTATGCTTTTGGTATTTCCAAATGATTCCGCTCACTCGTTCTCTTGGAGAGGAATGGACGTGAAAACGGCGGAGGCAAGTATTGTTATTAGCCAGAGTCACGTTTGTCCACGCGTGTGTTACATGCATTTTCTCTGGCGAGTCACTGTGAGGTGCGTGGAAGTGAAGCCGAGTTGGCACTGTGTTGCTAATGCAACATGCACACTACTGGCGCTGTGTATGGAAATGTTTTCCTTCCTTTTTTGTGGAGAGTCGCGGTGGTGCGTTCCAGGGAGGCACTGTTTGTTATTAGAGAGAGTCACGTTTCATGGTTCTTTATGTTCCAAACGATTCTGCTCGCCAGTTCATTTGGAGAGGCATGGACATGAACTCATGGGAAGCATTTTAACGCATTGGTCAAAGTCAAGTTACCATGGTTGTATGCTTTTGGTATTTCCAAATGATTCCGCTCACTCGTTCTCTTGGAGAGGAATGGACGTGAAAACGGTGGAGGCAAGTATTGTTGTTAGCCAGAGTCAGGTTTGTCCACGCGTGTGTTACATGAGTGGAAGTGAAGCCGAGTTGGCACTGTGTTGCTAATGCAACAGGCACACTCCTGACGCTGTGTATGGAAATGTTTTCCTTCCTTTTTTGTGGAGAGTCGCGGTGGTGCGTTCCAGGGAGGCACTGTTTTGTTATTAGAGAGAGTCACGTTTCATGGTTCTTTGTGTTCCAAACGATTCCGCCGCCAGTTCATTTGGAGAGGCATGGACATGAACTCATGCGAAGCATGTTAACGCATTGGTCAGAGTCAAGTTACCACGGTTGTATGCTTTTGGTATTTCCAAATGATTCCGCTCACTCGTTCTTTTGGAGAGGAATGGACGTGAAAACGGCGGAGGCAAGTATTGTTATTAGCCAGAGTCACGTTTGTCCACGAGTGTGTTACATGCATTTTCTCTGGCGAGTCACTGTGAGGTGCGTGGAAGTGAAGCCGAGTTGGCACTGTGTTGCTAATGCAACAGGCAGACTACTGACGCTTTGTATGGAAATGTTTTCCTTGTCAACTCGTTCCTTTTTTGTGGAGAGTCGCGGTGGTGCGTTCCAGGGAGGCACTGTTTGTTATTAAAGAGCGTCACGTTCGTGCCTGCGTGTGTTACAGACGTTTTCACTAAGGTGTCACCTCGAGAAGCGTGCAAGTTAATTCGCGGATATAGTAAGATTTTGATATAAATATCATTTCAAAAAAATGGCAATGGATAATAGTATGAATTCGACAGTAATTTCTCTGGAATACAGACAGACGTACACAGTAAGTTAACTGTGTTTGAGATGTTTTTTATTGAATATATACGGACCATTTGAAAGAAGTTGAGTGGTTGTAGTGTGGACGAACGCACGGGGAGACGAAATGATAGTACTTGTGTTTCCCAGGCATGCAGAGTTCCAGGTATTTAAGAGAGATTGTGAGAATTCAAGGCGTCGGTTACTCTGTTTGACCGTCTGACCGGTGTGCATGTGTTATAAAAAGGTACCTACTCATGGAACACTCCACGTCCACAATTCTCCAGAGACAGGCACCTCTTTCTAGCTGGTAGCTCCTTGCTTGCGCCATGGCAGGTAAGAGGGGTTCTGGGTGTTCAAGCAACCATGCAGCAAGGACCAAAGCTGCGGAAAGAAGGGAGAGGTGTCGCCGCTACGCTGTAGCGGCGGCAGGGATATCCTGCCCCGTTGCCCAGGTTTCCAACGATCTCTCGCGTGGAGGCAAATCCTCCCACAAGCGCATTCGCCATGGAGACGATCTCGGCAAGATGGCAGTACTGAATTCCTTAGCCAGCGACGACGTGCTCGATGAGCTAATTAAGCAGCAGCAGTTCATCGCTCGCCTGGGGAAGTTGGTGCAGCAGAGCAATGCCTCTGTGGAGAAGTCCACTGGTCTCATATTTCGATCTCTGTGTGAGAATGAGAAGCTTCTCAAAGAGCTCCACCAGAAGGATCAGGAGGCCACCCTCTGGAAGAATCTGTATGAGCAGAGCCATGCGTTGGTGCAGAAGCTGTCGGGCCAAGTGGAGCAGCTTATGGATGAGAAGGCTGACGTCCTCGTCAAGTACAAGAGCCTGGTTGAGGATTCGTATGCTGCTGTGAAGGAAGGTCATGAGGCGACGAAGAAGTAGATTGAGGATGCGCTCGCCCACCAGCCGATCAAGAACGTTGCTGGAGTGTAGGCAGAGAGCTTGAAGCGTGTGTTTTTTCGTTGCGTTGGGGCATGTGGCCTTTTGTACTTACATGACTCTGTAAAGCACTTATGCGTTGCATTGTCGTCGTGTTGTTTCGTTCGTTGGTACATGTAGATGAGTAGGCTCTGGGCATGGATGTCGCTTGTTAGCCTCGGTCGTTAAGTGAATACAGCAAAGGTTCTGTACTAGGCAGCGACATGAGTTGTGTACTGACAATGGCGTGGACGTTCGTGGTACTGTTAAGGGTCACACGCATGGGCGTGAAGCGCTAAGAGGCAAGTTGCCGTATAATATGGAGTCACGCTCCCCTGTGTTTTTGTCCCGAGTGCTTCCGTCAGACTCTATCAGAAGGAGAGGGATGGCCAGTGAGGCATAGCTTTTCATTACACACAGTCACGTTCGTTTCTTTAACCCAGCGGAATGGGTTGAGACGCCAACACTTACTATTGACTCTGTTGTTAAAAGCTTGTTTCCTTGTTTTCAAAAGCACAGTCACGCTTCTTTCTTGGTGTTTCATATATTACTCAATAAAGGCGTGGACTCGATTAGATGGAGAGGCATGGGCATGGTGTGGTGTTATATAGAGTCACACTCGTCTGTGTTTGCGTTCCGAATAATTCCGTTGACTCGATCAGATGGAAACCCAGCGGAAAGGCATCGTTTGGTTTTACTCACAGTCACGTTCATTTCTTTAATTGCGGAAACCCGGTGGAAAGGGTTCAGGTGTGAACACTCACTGTTTACTCGGTGAGGCACGGAATGGCTTATTCGAGAGAGGCTGTTGTGGTGTATTCTTTGCACGGTGGTGGGTCCCAGGAAGTGACGGCGTGGTATTGTGAAGAGTCACGTTATGTTGTTTTTGTGTTCCAAATGATTCCGTTGAACCGTTCGCAACGGCAGGCATATCCGTGCAGCGCAAAGAGGCATTGTTATGATTTACCAAGAGTCCCATCCGTGCGTTTATCGCGGAAACCCAACGGTTCGACGGGCGTCTCTTCGTACCTCGGGAGTGAACGCCACGTGGCGCCGCTCCAGAAACCTAATGGTCCGACGGGCGTCTCCTCCGGTGACGCCGCTCTGGCTTGTTGCCCGAGGCCAGGCTCCGGCTATTTAAGCAGGACGGGATATCGAAACCCTAGCCACATTCTACTCCTCCCTTCGTCCGCCGCCAGGCCTTCCACTCCTATTGCTCATCACTATTCACTGACCATCTCCGCCATGGCTGGGCAGAAGGAGACTACTCCGGACTGCCGTGCGCTGTCGCGGGAGGAGATCCCGGCTCGCGAGGGTTCCTCGTCTGTAAGTTCACCCTGTTTCTGCTTCTCCTTCATTCGTTTTTTCTTTCTTTTGGGCTGCTTTGATTTAGTTTGTGAAACATGAATTATTGTGGTCAGCTGACTCCTAATTTGATGTGGGTGTGTCTTGCTGATACTGATTTACAGTCAGTTGGAGGTAGGGTTAGTCTGCGTCATGGTCTTGAACAGAAGTCCCCTGCTATAGAATTGGGGAGCAGCTGTGGCTCGAAAGAGAAGGGAATGGTGAGCGGGGCGGCGACGGCAAGTGCTGTGAGGTCCTTGTTAGTTACTCTCAATAACCTGGTCGATGAGATGAATACTTTGGTTTCACTTCCAAAGGCTGAGAAAACGTACGAGCAGCTGCTGGAGATCACCTACGCGTGGAAGAAGCTTTGCGAGGAAACAAAGGAAGATTTGGAGAAGGCGAATGCCAGGATCGTAGAAATTACGGCTGAGACGAGAAATCTCCTTAGAGAGCACATCCGGTCATTGCAGGAATCGGCCGCAGGTGTGAAGCGACATGACGAGAATATGAAGGCGCTGAAGAAGGAGATTGATGAACTGCGCCGGGAGCAAACCAGCAACAAGGTCGGTGGGGACTAGGTATATAGCAGCGTCCCTAGCTGTTGTGTGCGTCTGGTGTTGTTAAGCAGTGGAGTGGAGTTTCTTACCTTGTCTTGTGAAATTTCTCTGTCAGCTACCTTGCTAACAAAATGTATTTTGGTTTCGAGTATCATTGTAATTAGGCGCCATTACTTATGATGCACGGGACGTGAAGTCTTTGCATCCACGGTTGTGAACCTAGTATTGTAATGACTTGTGTACTGATGAAGGCGTGTACGTTCGTGGCTTTTCTGTGTTGCAGTGTTTCGGGTCACAGACACGGGCTTGCATCCCACAGATTCATGTTGTGGTTTTATATAGAGTCACGTTCGCCTGTATTTGTGTTCGAAATGTTTCGGTTGACTCGTTGAGAAAAATAGGCACGTACGCAGGTGAATCCCATGGGGGAATGGTTTCGTCTTTCGCATAGTCACGTTCGTACGTTTATCATGGAAAGAAAGCAGAATGGGTTTAGATGTTAACGCTAGATGTTTACTTTGTGAGATTCAAGAGTCGAGTTGTTTAAAAGCGTAAGTTCCTTGCTTTTAAAAGCCACGGTTCTGTACTGGGTTACGTCGCGCTTCTTTTATTAGAAGCACGGACTGACGATGGCGTGGACGTTCGTGGCAGTGTTAAGGGTCACACGAAAAAAAATGCACCGAGGCTGTGCTCCATGTGTGGCATAAGTGGTCCTGTGAAGCTGCAACTAGGACCAATGTTGATATATGTTGTTATTAGCTAGGGTACCAACACTATTTATTGAGGAGACGCCCGTCGGACCACGGGGTTTCCGAAGCTACGGCATGTGGCGTTCACAGCCGAATCTGAGGAGACGCCTGTCGAACCGTTGGGTTTCCCCAATAAAGGCACGAATGTCATGCAACGAAAACAATTCTAACAAGGACAGTCGCCCGAATCTATTAGGTTTCCGTAATAAACGCACAAACGTGACTCCGAGTAAGAACAAACTATGCCTCCGAGGGCTTGATGTCCATGCCTCTCCTTTTGACCAAGCCCACCGACTCATTCCGAATACAACCAAAAAACCCTTGTGCATGACTCTATATAATAGCACGCCATGCCTTTGAGGTCTGTATGCCCGTTCTTGTGAACCTTGACACTGAAACATAGACAGCCACGAACGTCAACGCCTTTATCAAGAAAGAAGCGTGACACAATTCAGTACGGAATGGTGTCTGTATGGACTACACATCCGTGCTCTTAAATACAAGGAAATAAGCTTTTAAAAACAGCGTCTCTCTTATAGGCCAATCTGTGCCTCGCAGAGTAAACGTCAGTGGCTGTGCGTAAGACAAAGGTTCATCTCCGTGGGCTAAACGCCCGTGCATCTTCGTCTGATAGAGTCACAAGCTAGCGTGACTCTATGTAATACCACCGACCATGCCTTTGAGCGCTTCATGCCCGTGCCTGTGACCCGAAACACTGAATCAAGGATGAGGCGGCTGCTGCGGGTTTCCGCTATAAATGCACGAACGTGATCCCATGTAAAGCATAACCATGCCTGTCTGGGCTTCATGGCGGTGCCTGTGCTCGCGGACAGTTCAACGGATTCATTTGGAACACGTAGACAAACTAACGTGATTCCACACAATGGCACGTTGTGACTTTCTGGGACTCACGACCGTGCGAGCAATATACCAGACCAGCGTCTCTCGAATAAGCCATTCCGTGCCTCACTGAGTAAACAGTGGGTGTTCTCATCTGAACCAATTCCGCTGGGTCTCCGCAATTAAAGAACGAACGTGGCTGTGCGTAAGACAAAGTTTTGCCTTTGTGGGCTTAACGACCGTGCTTCTTCATCTGATCGAGTGGACGGAATCATTCGGAACACAAAGACAGGCGAGCGTGACTTTATATAATACAATACCATGCCTTTGAGGACTGTACGCCCGTGCCTGTGAACCTTAACAATGTGACACATACAACGACAAACCTCCACGCTTCTATTGAATAATATACGTAACATCAAGAAAAAAGCGTGACCCAACTTAGTACGCAATTGTGTCCGTAGAGAGTTCATATCTTGTGAACTTTTATTAACAAGAGTTCATGTCCGTAATACCACCGACCATGCCTTTCAGCGTTTTATGCTCGTGCCTGTGACCCTTAACACTAAACGCCCGTGCGTCTCCATCTGATAGAGTCACAGGCTAGCGTGACTCTATGTAATACCACCGACTATGCCTTCCTGTGACCCGAAACACTGAAACAAAGAAAGGCAGGAATGTCCACGCCTTCATGTGTGCACAAGACATGACTCTAGTTGGTTCAAAAACTTTGGCTGCAGAGACTTCACGTCTGTGCTTTTAAAAACAACGTCCCTAGAACTGGCCATTACGTTAATGTTCATCTGTACCCATAAACTTGGAATGAACGTGACCCAGGAAAGTAAAACACATTTGTTATCAAAGTTACTGACGGCACGAGGTAACGGAAGACAAAATAAGAAACTTTTAGTGCACTACTTAACAGCTTCATATACGAGGATCAGGGTCGCTGCTGTCTACTTAGTCCGGCGAGACTTCTTTTTTGGTTGCTCGGCGCGAAGTTCCTCGATCTGTTTTTTCATAACGTATGATTCCAGCTTTAGCTTATCGCGCTGAAGTTCGAGTTGCGCCTTCTCATCCATCAGAAGTGCAATGATGGCTTTGTTCTCTTCGTCCAACTTCGTGGATATCTTCACGAAGTCTTCCACAGTATTGAACAGGTTCTTCAGCTGGTCAAAGGAGAAGATGTCAGATTAATGGCAGGACGCACCCTCATCAACATTAGGATGAAGCTCACCCGTCAATTTTGGATCCAATTTGGGATTTTTCTTGGGAAGTTTTGACAATGATCCATGTTTCACAACTAAATCAAGTAGCCGAAAGAAAGAAAAAACGAATGAAGCCGAAGCAGAGCGAACTCACAGATGAGGAACCCTCGCCAGCCGAGATCTTCTCCTGCGACTGGCGCTCTGGAGGAGTCTCCTTCTGCACAACCGTGGCTGAGAGTGTCAGGATAGAGAACAGCAAGAGGAGTGGATGGCCTGGAGGCGGACAAAAGGACGAAGGGGATGTGGCTAGGGTTTCGAGACTCTGTCTGGCTTATTCACGTTTCACAACTAAACCAAGTAAAGAAAAGAAAAAATGAATGAAGCGGAAGCAGAGTGAACTTACAGATGAGGAACCCTCGTCAGCCTGGATCTCCTGCAGTGTCTGGACACTGGGTTCCGCAGTAGTCTCCTCCTGACCAGCCATTGCGGAGAGGGTCAGGATAGAGAGCAGCAAGAGGAATGAATGGCCTGGCGGCGGGCAGAGGATGGAAGAGTGTGTGGCTAGGGTTTTGAAACTCCGTCCGTCCGCCATAAATAGTCGGAGCCTGGCCTCGGGTGACGAGCCAAAGCGGCGTCACCGGATGAGACGTCCGTCGGACCCTTGGGTTTCCGTGGCGGTGCCACGTGGAGTTCACACCCGAGTAGGTGGAGACACCCGTCGAAACATAACTGGGGACGGGAGGGAAGGGGAGAAAAGTGGAGGGATCCGTTCAAAATGATTCCGTTGACTCTATCACCGGGAGAGGCACGGTATGGCGGCCCAGACAGGCATGCTTGCTTTTTATGTGGGGACACGTTCGTGCGTTTATAGCGGAAACCCGCGGCAGCCGCCTCATCCTTGATTCAGTGTTTCGGGTCACAGGCACGGGCATGAAGCGCTCAAAGGCATGGTCGGTGGTATTACATAGAGTCACGCTAGCCTCTGACTCTATCAGACGAAGATGCACGGGCGTTTAGCCCACGGAGATGAACCTTTGTCTTATGCACACCCACGGACGTGTATTCTTTGCACGATGGTGGGTCCCAGGAAGTGACGGCGTGGTATTGTGAAGAGTCACATTCTGTTGTTTTCGTGTTCCAAATGATTCCGTTAAACCGTTCGCAACGGCAGGCATATCCGTGCAACGCGAAGAGGCATTGTTATGATTTACCAAGAGTCACATCCGTGCGTTTATCGCGGAAACCCAACGGTTCGACGGGCGTCTCTTCGTACCTCGGGAGTGAACGCCACGTGGCGCCGCTCCAGAAACCTAATGGTCCGACGGGCGTCTCCTCCGGTGACGCCGCTCTGGCTCGTCGCCCGAGGCCAGGCTCCGGCTATTTAAGCAGGACGGGGTCTCGAAACCCTAGCCACATTCTACTCCTCCCTTCGTCCGCCGCCAGGCCTTCCACTCCTGTTGCTCATCACTATTCACTGACCATCTCCGCCATGGCTGGGCAGAAGGAGACTACTCCGGTCTGCCGTGCGCTGTCGCGGGAGGAGATCCTGGCTCGCGAGGGTTCCTCGTCTGTAAGTTCACCCTGTTTCTGCTTCTCCTTCATTCGTTTTTTCTTTCTTTCGGCTGCTTTGATTTAGTTTGTGAAACATGAATTATTGTGGTCAGCTGACTCCTAATTTGATGTGGGTGTGTCTTGCTGATACTGATTTACAGTCAGTTGGAGGTAGCGTTAGTCTGCGTCATGGTCTTGAACAGAAGTCCCCTGCTATGAATTGGGGAGCAGTTGTGGCTCGAAAGAGAAGGGAATGGTGAGCGGGGCGGCGACGGCAAGTGCTGTAAGGTCCTTGTTAGTTACTCTCAATAACCTGGTCGATGAGATGAATACTTTGGTTTCACTTCCAAAGGCTGACAAAACGTATGAGCAGCTGCTGGAGATCACCTACGCGTGGAAGAAGCTTTGCGAGGAAACAAAGGAACATTTGGAGAAGGCGAATGCCAGGATCGTAGAAATTACGACTGAGACGAGAAATCTCCTTAGAGAGCACATCCGGTCGTTGCAGGAATCGGCCGCAGGTGTGAAGCGACATGACGAGAATATGAAGGCGCTGAAGAAGGAGATTGATGAACTGCGCCGGAAGCAAACCAGCAACAAGGTCGGTGGGGACTAGGTATACAGCAGCGTCCCTGGTTGTTGTGTGCGTCTGGTGTTGTTAAGCAGTGGAGTGGAGTTTCTTACCTTGTCTTGTGAAATTTCTCTGTCAGCTACCTTGCTAACAAAATGTATTTTGGTTTCGAGTATCGTTGTAATTAGGCGCCATTACTTATGATGCACGGGGATGTGAAGTCTCTGCATCCACGGTTGTGAACCTAGTATTGTAATGACTTGTGTACTGATGAAGGCGTGTACGTTCGTGGCTTTACTGTGTTGCAGTGTTTCGGGTCACACACACGGGCTTGCATCCCACAGATTCATGTTGTGGTTTTATATAGAGTCACGTTCGCCTGTATTTGTGTTCGAAATGTTTCCGTTAACTCGTTGAGAAAAATAGGCACGTACGCAGGTGAATCCCATGGGGGAATGGTTTCGTCTTTCGCATAGTCACGTTCGTACGTTTATCATGGAAAGAAAGCAGAATTGGTTTATATGTTAACGCTAGATGTTTACTTTGTGAGATTCGGGAGTCGAGTTGTTTAAAAGCGTAAGTTCCTTGTTTTTAAAAGCCACGGTTCTGTACTGGGTTACGTCGCGATTCTTTTATTACAAGCACGGACGTGAAGTGAATATAGCCGCGGATGATGACTTGTGCACTGACGATGGCGTGGACATTCGTGGCAGTGTTAAGGGTCACAGGCACGGGTGTGAAGCGCTAAAAGGCATGCTACCGTATAATATAGAGTCACTTTCCCGTGTGTTTGAGTTCCGAATGATTCCGTCGACTCGATCAGATGGAGAGGCACGGGCGTTCAGCGCACATAGGCACCGTCAGGTTCTTTCTTTAATTCGGGAGACCCACCGGAATTGCTTCAGATGTGAACACCCACTGTTTACTCTGTGAGGCACGGAATGGCCTATTTGAGAGACGCTGGTGTGGTATATTCTTCACACGGTCATGGGTCCTAGGAAGGCACGGCGTTTTATTGTGTAGAGTGACGTTAGTTTGTCTTGGTGTTCCAGATGGCGTGGTTTTATGTAGAGTCACGTTCGCCTGTATTTGTGTTCGAAATGATTCCGTTGACTAGTTCAGTAGAAGAGGCACGGAGATGAATGCCACCAGGGCATGGTTGGGTCCGTCGGAGAGTCACGTTTCGTAAGTTTATTGCTGAAACAAAGCGGAATGGGTTTAGGTGTTAACGCTAAATGTTTACTTTGCGAGTGGCCGGTTTGAGAGTCGAGGTGTTTAAAAGCGTAATTTCCTTGTTTTTAAAAGCCATGGCTCTATGCTGAGTTGCGTGGCGCTTCTTTTATTAGAAGCACGGCGTGAGGTGTTTAAAGGCACGGCGTGGTATTGTGTAGAGTGA